>NW_021144799.1:0-1172 GCF_900634625.1 Parambassis ranga | reverse complement strand
CCAGGTGAGAAGAAGCCACGACTCCACCCAGCTGGACCATCGCGCCTGGAAAGAACAAAAACAAGGAAACGAGCAAGAAATGAAAAACACAGGAAGTGCCAGAGGAGCAACTCTCACCACATTACAGATGAGGGCAGGCTTTTAGGTTCTTTTAAAGTATTTATCCAATGTTTCTTAACCCTGATTAACTCAGTTTTAATTATTATCTTGGATGTCCCTTTAATACACACAAGTGCAGTGTTTGACCCATCAATCAAATGGCCATCTTTAAATTATATTTTTAATGAAGATCTTAACTACGTCTGCATATGTCTCTGCAATTGAATCACTGCCCTTTCTCAGGTGAGTAATAAGTAACACAACACAAGGTTTTAGAAAAATAATTCTCAGTTATTTAAGAAAAGGTTAATGCTGGTGAACTAAGAATGAAAATAAAATTAGAATATTGTTTTGGAGCCTTAAACATCAAATGTCACTTTTTTAAAGAAAAACACTCCAGCTGTTTGGAGGCAAAAACACAATATAACCTTTTTTCTTAACCCTCTAATGAATTCAGAAACTCAGTTTACCAACCTCAAGGTCACTTAAACAAAAGTTGTGGCCCCCACACCTTAATACACTCTATAAAGCAGCAACTTAAATGATTACAGACTGACATATACCGCAGCAGGCCTGATGCGGTGCTTGTGTTCGTGGACGCCCAAAACTTAATGGCCGCTTCACTCTGTGAGCAAAATAAAACAAGCACCTGAGGTGTTCCAGTCCCGTCCTCCAACAGTCACAGGAGCAGGCTCAGCATCAGCATCTCACCACAGACTCCGTCTACTGTCTCTATCCTCTCTTCTTGCCGGAAGAAACTCCCAAGTCCTAGTGGCTCCAACCTCCGTCCGTGTCTCTTCTCTGTCCTCAGGTGGAAAACAGCAGATGAGCTCCTCAAACAGTCGACTGAGTGAGTCCAACTAGAGCTAGAAAAAGTCCCTTCACTTGTCATCAACTGACTTGAATCTATTCTTCCAGGTGGCTAACAGCTAGCTTTAGCATTAGCACCAAACATGAACCGTCTGAACTTCGTGCTGAAAGTCTTCCCGCCTCTCAGTATGCTGCTAGACTTCTTCTCACAGATTGTCCTGTCAACAACCTTAAGACACAAGTTACACACCGTTTTGTGCACT
>NW_021144798.1:0-2523 GCF_900634625.1 Parambassis ranga | reverse complement strand
CATGTTGTGACCTGTGCAATGCCCTAAAGCATAAGATGGAAAGTCTGTGTGTAAAAATAACTGTTTGTAATTCAATGCACTTTATTAGCCTAATTTTACACCTGAAATGTCTTATCAATGATATAGAATAAGCGAATAGAACACTTGTACGTCATAACAAAAATGTGAACAGGAAACCCTAATTGTGCACAAACCCATGAGTTGTTATCAGGGTGGAGGAGATTAATGCGTAATAGTGGTTGGGGGTGTGGAGGGTTGAGGAGGAGGGTAAAAGCGTGGGTTTGACTTCCCCTCTGTCAGTCCTGCTGTCATTGCAGGGGTGTGAATGAGTTGTTTCTTTAGTCATTTCCTCCTTCCGTCACTCGCTACTTTTCTCAGAACAGCAAGGGACCATGTGAGAGAGAGAGATGATAGAGAAAAAGCTACACAGTGACTCGCATTGTGCCCAAGGCCTTCTAATAGCTTTTTTTATCTGTTCCTCAGGCCATGGTCTGCCCACTTTGAGGAAAAAGAAATACATGGCTACTACATTATTTTTGTCAGTCCTTTCTTGTCTAAGATCATGAGGATTTCCCAGCTGGTTCTGGAAAATTGTCTTTGTTTGCCGTTTAATTTTACGTTAATAAGCTTCAAGCAACTCCTGCATCAGGTCATCTCGTGTCATTTTAAAGGTGGTGTGCAGGATAGGTTTCCTCTCACATTTGGTTGCTTGTTCAGTCTCCTTCTGCTGGTCCTCCTAGCAGAAGCACACAGCCTTCGAGTAAACAATTTCTGGAGTCTAGCTGTGTTGCATGTCACCCCATGACTTTCTGCCCTTATTTCCTGTTGCCTCTTCACTGTCTTATGTTCAGTGACACAAAGAAAAATGGGAACCTGTCAGCTCCTAGAAAACTGAATGAACTGTGTGGCATTTTCCAAATTAACTGTTTTTAAGAAGTATATGACAACCTGAATTAAGTGAAAATCAGTGATAGTGTTTCTCAATCTCAATTTTATTTTATTTCCATCTGATCTAAAAAAAAAACACAAGCCATGCAACTAGAGGGCCTCTCAGAGAACGTAATGATGAACAGCATGATATAAGCAACCCAGGATGAGTAATGTCATGAATTCCCAGATAAGTGAGCCTTCCTCCACCTTTTAACATCACTCGGTTACAACACTCAGCATTTCAGGGAGACACTGCCCAACATTCTTCAACACATCCAGCAGATGGCATTGTCTCACAGTTAATCAGTCGGTGAAACAGCATGTCACAGTCCTTACCTCCACTGACACACACACAAAAAAACAGTGATGAAATGCTGAAGTAAGGGGAAGAACATTCATACAAAGTTCTCAAGTGGTATGACTAATTTAGATCTTTTAAAGCTGCTGCAAAAGTTTAACATTTTTTTCAGACAGCCCACAGTTTAGGGGAGTCTGTTACACATCAAGCTTCCTGATGTAATTAACTCTTTGAATGCCGTTACGCCCAGGGGGAAAACAAAACAAAGCCTTGAAAAAAAAGAATGCAGATTACAACACACCACATACAAACATGATCCCACCCATGTACACACATACACACACATGGAACAGATTGACTGCTAAATGGCATACAGTAAACACACAGTTTTAACACCCAGCTGGGAGTAAAGCCGATCACTAACTCCCATAGTCAAACAAACACACACATCTCCACTACTGTTTTGATAGTTGGAATGCAGATTACTCTCTCTCTCTCTCACACACACACACACACACACACACACACACACACACACACACACACACACACACACACACACACACACACACACATACTGGTTTCCATGGGTAATGAGGACCAACTTTCTGAACATCAACTGCGGGGACCTGCCTTTCTAGACCTCCTAGAGCATTGAAAAAAATCAGGTACACAAAGCACTGTTGTGTTAGCAAATACACGCCTTTAAATTGCTGAAATTATGAAATAATGTTTTCCCCATCATAAATGGGGACCTGTGAAAAATCGAGTCAACGTGGTTGATGGGGACCTAATTTGAATATTATTTGCATATTTCACACAGGTTCCCATGTATTTGTGGGGACATTATTATTTTTCAGTTTTAACTCCCTTAAAACCTAAAAGTTATTAGTAGATAAAGCAGTGTAAAGGTATCTTTTCACCAGTACAGAAACCTAAAAAAACTATGATAAATGTTATTGCAAATCCTGTTATACCAGGACCAGCTATCCACTACTAACCAGGCCACTATAATGAATATACTTCTAACCACTATGTATACCCAAAACAGCCAACTCACAATTTTAATATCAAAGATGAACCTTTAATTTAACTATTATTCAAAAAAAATTTCAACATATATATATATATATATATACATATATATATATATTAAACTGAAGAACATGACCTTAGTTCAATTTTATTTATCTTGCAGTTTCCTTTTGTAGGCTGTGATGCGGTTGTAAACATAGAATTTCAGGTTCTGCCAGTCCCGATTCTTAAGAGCTTCGGGTTCCTTCCTCAAACACTTC